>NC_011674.1:376097-380258 GCF_000150955.2 Phaeodactylum tricornutum CCAP 1055/1 | reverse complement strand
ACAGCATTCTTGACTTACCTCAATCACCTTATGTTGAACCACGTTTCGACTCTACAGGCAATTACCTCCATCGTCACATTTCTCACTGTGATTCTCGTGATAACGCGATTGACCGTATTTTACAATGCCAACAGCACAATATCACCCGAAATGCCCAGGACTATGAAACACTTCGACCGTGCTTAGGTTGGGTCTCTGCCGAAACCGTCCGAAAAACCCTCATGGTCACCACGCAGCATGCCCGAGAAGTCTACAACGTCCCGCTACGCAAGCATTTCAAGTCACGTTTCCCAGCCTTAGACGTGCATCGTCGCAACGAGCCCGTCGCCACTGATACAATCTGGTCTGACACACCCGCTGTGGATAATGGCGCCAAGTTTGCACAACTCTTTGTCGGCCACCGATCTCTTGTCACTGATGTGTACCCGATGAAAACCGATAAAGAATTTGTCAACACCCTCGAAGATCACATTAGATACCGTGGCGCAATGGATAAACTGATCAGTGATCGTGCTCAGGTTGAAATCAGCAAAAAGGTCACTGACATTACACGGGCTTATAACATCGACCAATGGCAGAGCGAACCCAACCATCAGCATCAGAATTTTGCCGAACGTCGTATTGCCACTATTGAAGCAAACACCAACAATATTCTCAATCGTACCGGTGCCCCTGATTCCACTTGGCTTCTTTGCGTCACGTACGTTTGTTGCGTTTTTAACCATTTGGCGCATGAGTCCCTCGACAACCGTACACCCCTCGAGATCTTATCTGGTTCCACACCTGATATCAGTGTTCTCCTTCAGTTTCATTTTTGGGAACCCATTTATTATCGCCTCGAAGATGCGACATTCCCTTCTGATGGTACTGAGCAACGAGGACATTTTGTTGGCATCGCGGATTCCGTGGGAGATGCACTTACTTATAAGATCCTCACTGACGGCACCAACAAAATTCTGTACCGTTCTAGTGTTCGTTCTGCAACCATCCCAGGAGAAACCAACCTACGCCTTACACCACAGGATGGGGAGCGTGGTCCCAAGCCCATTAACTTTATCAAGTCGCGTAGAACCGAAAATCAAAATTCCTATGCCATAAAGGAGTTGCCTGGTTTCACACCCGATGACCTCATTGGTCGTACGTTCCTCACCGATACTCGTGATGATGGGGAGCGTCTGCGGGCACGAATCACTCGAAAAATACTTGATCCAGACAAACCTTCGGATATCAAGTTTCTCGTCGAAATCAACGATGGCGAACACGACGAAATTCTAGCTTACAACGAAATCCTAGACAAAATCGAGACGAATCTAGATCAAGAACTTCATGATGTGGATCGACAGTGGCGTTTTAAAGACATTGTTGCACATGAAGGCCCACTCTTACCACGTGACAAGAACTACAAGGGATCTAGATACAACGTACTTGTCAATTGGGAGACTGGGGAGTCCACTTATGAACCACTAGATGTTATCGGTGCTGATGATCCGGTTACCTGTGCTATCTATGCCAAGAGTCAAGGGTTACTAGATACACCTGGGTGGAAGCAGTTCAAGCGGTTGGCGTCTAGAGATAAACAGGTCCAGAGGTTTGTAAACCAAGCACGCCAGCATTATAGCAAGGCTACACCGGTTCACAAATTTGGATACCAGATCCCTCGCGACCACAAGGATGCAATTGATATTGACAAGTCTAATGGCAACAGTAAGTGGCAAGACGCGGAGAGCACGGAAAGAGCTCAGTTACACAAATATGATACTTTTGTTGACATTGGTAAGGCCATCACAATTGGTAAGACTATAACAAATGCACCCATGGGCTACAAGAAGATTCGTGTTCATACCGTGTACGATGTGAAACATGACGGCAGACACAAGGCCAGGATGGTTGCTGGAGGGCATCTAACACCTGTCCCAACCGAAAGTGTGTACTCCGGAGTGGTCTCGCTGCGTAGCCTTCGAATCGTTGTCTTCCTTGCCGAATTAAACGGACTCAAGTTATGGGGAGCCGACATAGGCAACGCGTACCTCGAGGCCAAGACCAGGGAGAAGGTATACATTGTTGCAGGACCTGAGTTTGCCGAACTTGAAGGACATGTGTTGATCATTAACAAGGCTTTGTATGGATTACGGAGCAGTGGCTTACGTTGGCATGAACGTTTCGCGGACACCCTACGCGATCTCGGTTTTATCTCTAGCAAGGCGGATCCTGATGTTTGGATGAGAGAAGATACTGGTGTCTATGAATACATTGCAGTTTATGTGGACAATATTGCTGTTGCCGCCCATAACCCCGAGGGAATTATAAACCAGCTCAAGGAAAGATACAAATACAAACTCAAGGGTGTGGGTCCATTGGTGTACCATCTTGGGTGCACTTTCGAACGAGACAAGGATGGCACCCATTCTTACCACCCAAGGAAGTATATATCTCGTATGATGGAACAATATGAACGAATGTACCAGGAGCACCCGAAAAGTACGTATCTCCCTTGGAAAAAGGTGACCACCCAGACTTGGATTCAACACCGGAACTCGACATGAATGGTATCAAGCAGTACCAATCCCTCATTGGTAGTCTGCAGTGGTTGATCACGCTTGGACGTTTCGACATAGCTACAGCGGTCATGAGTATGTCTAGATTCAGGGTTGCACCTCGTGAGGGCCACCTTGATCGGCTTAAAAGGATGTATGGTTATATCAAGAAGATGAAGAATGGGGCAATCAGAATTCGAACCGACGAACCCGATTACTCAGGGCTTCCAGACAACTCTCGCGACTGGGCAACTTCTGTTTACGGGAACGTTAAGGAACTACTTCCTCAAAACGCTCCGACGCCCCTTGGAAGACATGTTAAGTTGACCACCTATGTCGACGCGAACCTTTACCACGATATGATAACAGGACGCTCAGTCACAGGGGTGTTGCATCTCATCAACCAGACTCCAATTGAGTGGTACTCCAAACGTCAGGCTACAGTTGAGACTGCTACGTACGGTTCTGAATTTGTTGCGGCAAGGATTGCGGTCGAACAGATTATGGACATCCGTACCACTCTACGTTTCCTTGGAGTACCCATCCTAGGCAAGTCCATACTGTTTGGTGATAACCAATCAGTTATCATCAGCTCCACGGAGCCACAGTCACCAATCAACAAGCGACATAATGCACTGTCTTATCACAGGGTACGAGAGGCCATTGCCGCCGGTATTGTTGACTTCCAGAAAGTCTTGGGCGCCGAGAACATTGCCAATATACTCAGTAAGCATTGGGGTTTCCAACAGGCATGGCCTGTTCTAAAGCCTATGCTGTTCTGGCAAGGAGATACTTCAAAATGTGAGGTAAAGTCTTCCAATTCATCAAAGCAGGCCGGTGGGGAGTGTCACGATATACACCAAGGCGACATGTCTCTGGGACAAGAGACGCCTAACACTGTCTATGGAAGTGTGAGTCAAGGTGGGAATCGTGGTGGGATTGTTTCCTTTATGTCGGCCTTATTGTACGACCCGATGTATACGTGGTATGACCAGAGTCGTCCCACATCGGAAGCCACGGAAATTGAACCCAAGGATGGAGAATAGGGCACAGTCCCACGAACTACAAGGAGAGTGACAAGCAGGATGGTTATTCACCAAGTGGTTCTGTGTGGGATTTATACCTAGAAGATATTACTCTACGTGGGAGTAAGATTATCTGCCACATGGTAAGAGGTCTTTCATTTGTATGAGCAGACAATTCTCATGGACTAGTAGTAGAATAATCTTCCTCTCATTGTTTTAGAAAGTCATTGATCCAAATATTGCATTAGCATAGGTCCTCGTATCCACTGTCTAACCCGTGGGGAGCGTCGTAAGCGAGTTGAGTTTTACAGTCCCTAGGCTTGCTTAGGTGTATCGCAGGTTGTTCGTAATAACGCCCAACCTTCGTTTACCAGACTTTGTTGACACTGCGTTTCCTGTCTTTCGTACGTACATTGGTTGTACTACGTAACAACTTGGCCGTAGACTGGTCAATGGCAAAGTGATGGTTATGTCTCAGATGTCCTTGTGGAAGTTCATTAGTAAGGTTGTCTCCTTTTTCCCAGTTCTTTATTGCCATTTCCTTGGCATTTGTTTTCCAAGGGAGTACTCCGGTTGCTTTTGTTGTTACGGTTTTTTGACAT
>NC_011674.1:0-8660 GCF_000150955.2 Phaeodactylum tricornutum CCAP 1055/1 | reverse complement strand
AATATGCAAAAGAAATCGGATAGTATTCGATACGATGAATATCAAAGCTTTTTGTCACGGTCCGAGCGCGCTCACGAGAAGCCCGATAAGCCACCTACGGCGGACGAGCTCAGACAGCGAAAAGTGAAATTTCCATCAGAACCGGAAGAGCTTCTTACGATATTCGAATTTGAGCCTTTGAACGCTGATGAAAAACATGCGGTATACATGCAGCATGAGGACTTCTCTCGAGTAGACAAAGACATGGAACTTCTTGCTTTTCGATGGGAAAACCACGTTTCTGGTCGAATAATCTTGGATGAAGACGTTGCGACGATCCGCGGTCTGGAAGAACGTTTTAAAAACACAGGACGCGGAAAGGCCATGGCTGTCCACGAGAAAGCCGTGCTTGAGGAGATTCATAGCCAAAAAGTTGAGGGCAAAAACTCAGTAAAAGATCTGGATTGGGAACGAATCCGTCAAGCGTCGCTCCGTACCTCGAAGCAACGAATCGATTATGCAGTCCAGCTAGCCAAGGAGGACGAAGAAGCGAGAGTTCAGGCCTGGATACCTAAGCAGCAGCAAAAGCTATTTTCAGCAGCAACAAAAGACGACAAGAAGAAAAAAAAGAAAGGATTTCTTGGTTTGTTCGGAAGGAAATGAAGACATATTTTAATATTTTTGCTAGAATGAATCTGGCTATCAATAGATGGTGTAGAGGAAGAAAGTAGATTCCAGTATTATAGTCAAAATCAGTTTTTGGTTGATTACCTCGCCATTTATGATCACCAACAGTGGTGGTTTGACGATATCGCTGATTAAAATTCATGTGAGAGTTTTGAACTGAAAGTGAATCATGGACTGCTTAAGCGACCCTTCGAGGACAAGAAAGGCCAGGCTTTCTCAGCGCATACATTCATAATCCAAAACATCTCAACGTCTGTTTCATTTTCTATTTGATACTCTACCTGTATCCGTTTTACTTCCCTTACATTTAATGTGAAGGAACGTATATTTTTCAAAGGCTACCCTGATTGCCGGGCCTCCTTAAATGCGGTAAACACCGCAAATAGCTTATTTGCGGTGTGCGGTGTTTGCGGTATTTCGAAACCTAACGTATTATACTTAACAAACGAATATCGTATCGGTATCAAACTCACTATGTTTTTCAAAATTTACTTGTCACTACGTTGTCTTACTTTTGAATATCAGAGGAAAGCACTTTCGAATTGTTCTCCTATCTGCAATATCCTTTGAGAGAGAAGTCTGTGAGTTCCTGTTGACTTGCATCTTTCTCCCAGTGTATGGTTGTTGTTGATAAATCTGACTGACAATAAGCAGATGACGTGTTTCGGAAGGAGAAGTCTCCATAGAAATTTTGCTTGGGAGGAAACCATTTGTTTTCTACTGCCAAGCTATCCAAAAAAGGATTTTTTCTCATAGACATAGTTATTTGAGGAAAGCATCCTCATGATAGACCCTGGGTAAGACAATTGCTGTTTGGCTTCAAAGATCTGTCTCTTCTGCTGATATGCCTTGCTGATTTTTAGAGCTCATTTCTTCTGACTGTGAGTAATTGTACCAAACCAATGCATTCCACTTATGGCTAGCTCAAACGGAACCGTTGATGGTAGCAATGCATCATTTTTGCTGTGTAGAATGGCAGCTTTGTTGATGCCATCCGCGGCTGTCACAGGATATTTATAGCAATATTTGAATCTGCCCTATTGTAAAAACCTTGACTTCAAAGAGAGGAAAAAAGAACAGCTCCAGTAAAAAGGGTTTTATGCTAGGGGAAGACCATGTAAGGTTCGAGATTTGACTCAAAATGTTAGTCTTGTTTGCGGTATTTTTGAGAATCGTATTTGCGGTGTTTGCGGTGTTTTGGTCGAAAACACTGCATTTAAGGAGGCCTGCTGATTACCATTATGTTAGTAAAAATATTGACCGTTGGTCAGAGAACGCATTCCACGTGGAGACGAACAAACCGAAATTGACTGCCAGTAGCACGCTAAGTTGGGTAAAAATAAGCAATACACACAAAGATTCAAATACGGGCCATCGTCAAAGGAGTAGCGAAAGGGAGAGAATCATTTTCAGTTGGCCACCTGCGTCCTAATCCTTTTCTACTCTTGATCATCATGAATCGTCAACGACAAGAACAATACCAGCAGCAAATTGTAGCTTTACCCGATGCTCATGAACTCCCAGCTTTACTCGTTCGGGGAGTCACTAATTTTGCCTGTCGCCATAGGTACATAAGCGGGGCATATATTCTTGGTTTGATCTCCCTACTACTAATTGGAAGTGGTTCAAAGCTATCACTGCAACAGACCCAAGAGTACACTAAGCTTATGAAAACCATAGATTTGCAAGCGGAGTTCGATGCAAGCAACGAATACTGGAAAGCGCGTAACGCGTACCATGGTACGAAGGGATGGTTCACCTGTGACGAGCTCTGCCAGCGAAACAAAGCTCGCATGGTAAAAGCCGAGACAGTCTTAGGCGAGATTAGACGAGAAGGCCAAGCCAGGATGAGTGACGCGAAGGCGGTTGCTGGTTTGTGGAGCGAGATTGGCGTGGGAGAAGTCAAGGACTCCTTTTGGCAATATTTTTATTCTGGCAAGCAGTTTGCGAAAAGACAGTCTATGTGGGATGCCCTCTTCATTGGAATTCGCCAAATTGGGCGAAGTCGGGATGAGTCCTGGATCGAGTACGCCTTCAAAATTCTTATGCAGGTGCTTATCAATTTTTCACTGGGTCTCTTGATGGCACTCGGAATGTTTGTGCTCGGCCTATGGGCCACAGTTCGGTCTTATCAACCTAGTCCTCTTGTTGCCGTTGCTTTTTTTGTCGCTGCAGCATGTGGAGCTTTTGCTTTTGTTGCCACTTACCTCATGGCTATTTACGGTGCATCAGCCGCCAGTGTGTACGGCGTATTCAAATTGGCAGAGACAAGTGCTCGTGCTAGAATTGCTGAGCAACAACGAAACACTCATGTACATGGCCATGTACATAATGACTAGCTCTTTCTTCAAACTACTAAGAATATGCTTGACACAAACAGAAGTCGAAAATTCGATAAATTAGGAACACTACAGGGAGGTAAATTTTTGAGGAAATTCACAATTCCGGCCTCAATAAAGCCACAAAATCACTAATATGGCCAACATCAAGATTTACTAATTGTACGTAACAAAGGTGCAGTGCTGCTGGTTTCTAAGTTTTAACAATATTGCGCACCATAGATCCTAGATCATTCAAGTATGTAGAGGTCATATTTGCTACTAGTTTTTGAGATGCTAGATTGGACACATTCAAGGATTGTTGTGGCCAGCAATGGAAGGTGTTCTCCAAACAACGCAGGCATCTTGAGAGATGACCCGTTGATAAATCTTTACAAAAAGTGGCTCAAGAATGTAACTTTCAAATTTAATAATGTGTGTGTCAAGAACAATCCATAGGTTGGTTGGAGTTGACCATGGCAATGGAGAATATGTTTTCGCCATAGAGTATGGTGTGTCCAACTTTAGCAAAACCAAGTTCAAACAAGATGAAAGGGAGGTACATGTCAAGTTTAGCAGTGTGGATACTACTGATGAGTTTGGCTTTGGTAGAGGAAGAGAATATGGTGGGTTGCAACTTGGCTTTGAATGCTATGGCACCCCCAGCAAAACAAATCACAATGCCAGTGACGGAATGGCAAGTCTTGAGATTGTTGGCATGGGATGCATCAAAGTAGATGACTCCAGAAAATTAGTTACCAACAGGAAACCATGCAACATAGAGTTGACAGGAATGTGATCAAGCAGCACATGAGGCAACTCCAGCAGGGTGTCATGTGCCATGTTACAGAGTACTTCCAAAGCACAACCAAGGACAGATTGCTGTTATGACTGAGTGGTAAACAAAGGTGGGCATTATGACAAATAACCTGCAATACATCTAAGCAAGCTTAGGGACTGCAAAACTTAACTCATTGACAATGCTCCCCATGGGTTAGACAGCGGATGCAAGGACCTTGTCAATGGTCAAGTATCTCCTGGCTTCTGAAGACAGCACGAGGTGATCAAGACTCGTCTGGCTTCTAACGAAGAGATACGAACTAACGAATATGGTTTTCACACAATCGTTGTTAAGATTTATAAGCTCTAAACTAAAGCCAAATCTATTCAGTTTCATCAAGTTCCACGGTGCCAAAACCACCGTGGTCCAGTTCCACGGTCTTAAGCATTACCGTGGACCATTTTCATCAATCCCACGGTATTGTGCACACTACCGTGGGCAAGTTTGCCATAGTAACCATGCTTCCAAGCATGGTAACGGTCAAGACCCAAAACAGTCACATGATGTATTTGGACATTCAACTGTCCAGTCACCAATCCAAAACAATCATTGTTGCAATCTGTGACCAAACACACATGATTAGTTTTGGCCAACTTGCCTTGGGTGTCACGACTCAAGGCATGCCCGCAATTTCGCAATGCGGTACTCAAAACCAACTTTCCAGTTGACACTCCCCACTGTGAGGTTCTTGAAACAAAATAATCATAAGAGAAAATATTGCCAAGCAACAATTTCAAAATATCAGCAACATTGGCTAAGTCATTCAGCCAACAAGAATTCAACATGGTCAATGCAATACATATCCACACAGAGGAAAAATTAGTAATCTGTCTCATGACAGCATCAGCAGCAACAAGGAGGGGAACAGCAGGGCAGCAAGTGTAAATAGGGTGCATCGAATCAACATCTCCCCATGCCTCATGCTCAGAAAATCCAAAATATTTTTTAAAAGAGCAGGCAGTCAATTTCAGGAGGGATGAGTCTATCATAGGAACATGGCCTAGATCTTTCTCAGCAAGATCACAGGGCTTGGCCAGTAAACACTCCCCACCATCCAGAGAGAAATTAACACAAGAATTTGCAGAAGGGGGCATCAAACTGAAATCTATATCAGTGGAAGCAGAATCAGACAGGTAACTAGGATCCCAAGCAGCAGAACTAGTAAAGGGAACCCATTCAAAGGTTTCAAGGTCATGGTCTGAGGGTGGTTGCATTTTCAGATAGGTCAAACCACCAGCAACAGAAAGAGGAATCACATAGCAGCCATTGGGTGAGATGATATGTCTACCTCTTCCAACGATCGATTGATGCTTTCGAGACATCGCTCGCAACTATCCGCATCCAAAACGTGATTCAGTCGGACAACTCCGTCTCTTTGAAGAGCGCCAAACATATCTTCTTTCAAACGCTGTGGAGCACAGGAGTTTATACAGTCAAATCCTTGTAGATCCTGGATCACTCGAGATTCCAATTGCGATGCATAGTCTTGAGCAGCATTCTCTGCCTTTTCTTGCAGGCGCCGATAAGTTTCGGCAATCACTTGCGAGTCTCTGGCGGTGTAGGAAACGCAGACGGTTTTGCTCGTGATAATGTCCTTTGTGCCATCGTTGATGTTGTCTGCGAAGCGGCACCCGAGGCTCTGAAACTGGAGCAGCAATTGCAATGTTTCATCCGAAAGTCCAGTTTCAGCGGTCAGATGATCTTCATCTGCGTCAAAAGAAGCGCTTTCTCTTTCGATTTGAGCCGAATCTTTGGAGCCTTCAACGGCAGGATTGTATACGGTAGAATTTTCGAGTTGTTCTAGCATAGCTGGTTGTTCGATCTCCACAATTGGAGTGTTGGACTGTGACTAAAATTTGACAATAAGGACTTTTGCTACTACTAACAGCAAAGCAGTCCCTCACCCGTTATTCCTTTTCGTGCTGGTTGCAGGATTGGGGGCTAGCTCGTAGGATTGTAACAGAACCCTTTGTTTCACTCAAGGATCATGGATGAACCGGATGTGCTTACTGTTAGGCCCGTGCGTACATTCAAGTTCTTGCGTAACATAAGCGCCATCGTCAGGCGTTAGCGTACGACGGTGCGGCAAGGAAAGGCAGCGCTTTAGAAAGAGCTCGTGGGTACCGCACTCCAGGAGACATTGTCATATTCACTGCCATCACAGTCAACTCTTATGGGTCCTGAGCTCCGTGCTTGTGATGTACAGTTTATGGCAGTGAATACAGCATTTTATTCGTCGTTCGCCATACCATCCTTGTGTCTTTGAGGAGATATTGGCTGTGTGCGCTTTTGACTGCTCGACCGTATCATTGCCAGAAAGTCATCGCATTTCTTGACTGTTTCGTTACGTTTGGAGTTATCAAATCATGCTAACCCGGATTTGGAGACGCTACGGTTGAGACATTTGGAACATATTAGAAAACTGCAACGATAACGGGCTAAAACGTGTCAGAGGGACCAAAGGACTGTAGATACGATAAAAAGACGTAAAACTAGAAAACTGCAATGATAACGGGCTAAAACGTGTCTGTGGGACCAAAGGATTGTAGATACGATAAAAAGACGTAAAACAAAGGCTTATAAGCATAAACCCAAGATGTAGGGATAACGAACCCCGATATGCTTGTCGTAGGGTTTTTCTAGTCCCCTCACATTGACACCATGAACATAAACTTGGCGAAATGTGTCCCCTCGAAACCACAATGGGAAAAATAGGGAACCAAATAAAAATAAAACTTCGACACTGCATGCAATGACAAATATAATGCAAATGCAATTTGTCCCAACACTGAACCTGTTGAGAACGGGAAAGTTGGCAAACCCTTCTTCTAACTTGAATCACCATAAAATACTTCGTATGATAGCCTGTCTCACTGGACCTGTTTGAACCTTTGTAAGTATATCCGCTAAATTTGACTCTGATGGTTCATATGCAATCTTGATCACTTTCATGGCAACATTCTCTCGTACGAAATGATACGCTATTGCGTTACTTTTCTTCTTCAACACTGATTCTGGTGCCGTAGTATTGTATACAACCAACATATTGTCACAAAGAACTTTAGCCGGACCATGAATAGGAATACCCATCATACGTAACTTGTATTGTAAACCTTGTATCATATCAGTAGCAATCTTTAATGCAACAAACTCACTACCAAAAGTAGACGTTTCAACTGAATTCTGACGCTTCGAGAACCACATAATCGGAGAACGATTGATATAAATCAAAACACCTGTTCAAGAACAACAAGTAACACGGTCTCCCGCATGGTCAGTGTCAACAAAAGCTATAATCTCCACCACCTTACCACGTGGTTCCGGAGCATTTGGTGGAATAGGCTCTTTAACATCACCGTAAAAATCTGTCCAATCCACATCATCATTAAAGCTGTTGTCAATCACCGGATAAGAATCATCAAATACCAATCGAGACTTGTGGTGTGACTTCAAATATCCGAAAATATGAAAAACTGCAGCTAGATGTCCTTCACGCGGCATCGCGAGAAAAGATGAGAGCATAGACACCTCACACATTATATCGATGTGACCAATTTCAACTGCCCATCTCAAAACTCCTATCTGTGACTGAAAATAGTTAGCGCGTTCCGCATCCAACACAGGGGAAACATCGAGTTCCGGTCGATAATTTGACAACATAGGTGACGAAATCATTGTAGACAAACGTTTTCCAACTTCATCCAAATCCTTTTCAACATTTGCAACTGCTTGTTTCACATAATTCGTGGAACTCATCAACCATCGCTGTTTCGATGGATTATCGGGTAGCGTAAAACGTCCAAGATTTGCTAATATACCTCGGGCGTCTTAATTGATTCAGGCTTGAGTTTAAAATGCATACCAATCGAATCCAGGATCTTCTTCGGATCTGTACTGATACATAGGAAATCATCGGTATAAATAAGCACATACTCATAGTAATTCGTACCATTGTGTTTCTGAGCTGGTCTGAGCCAAACATCTGGACCTGCAAGACAAGAGATAAAATGCAACTCCTCCATTGTCGCAGCTAAGTGAGCACGCCATGCGGCCCACTTGACTTCAAACCATATAACGCACGAACAATAAGTGCATAACGACCTTCCACTGACTTTCCGAACTCTGGACCACATGTTGTATATACCTTTTCGCGAACTGGAGCATTCAAATATGCATTCTGCGAATCGGCACCAAGTATATCCAATGAATTCAAAGATGCGATGAGTAAAGCAATTCGAACACTATCGCGCGAAACAACACTGGCATATGTAATCGAACTCGGCGGATCTGTAACATGTCCCCCGGCGACGAATCTGGCTTTGCGAGTAAAATCCATTTTGATATCAAATATCATGTGACATGGTATCCATGTATGAGCAACTGGTTTAGGAGCATCCTGATCGAGAATTTTAAATGCTGGCATAACATTTGTCATTTCTTTCTTGATTGCATCCAACCACAATGAAGTGTTAGTATCTCGGTCAATCTCGAGAGCTTGCTTGACCGATTTTGGCATACAAATACCAAACTTGTGAGTCCGTTTAAGGTATCTCGTCTTTACCGCGGAAATAATACGATCACGTTTCTGCAATACGTTAGGGTTAGGGTTAGGGTTAGGGTTAGGGTTAGGGTTAGGGTTAGGGTTAGGGTTAGGGTTAGGGTTAGGGTTAGGGTTAGGGTTAGGGTTAGGGTTAGGGTTAGGGTTAGGGTTAGGGTTAAGGGTTAGGGTTAAGGTTAAGGTTAGGGTTAGGGTTAGGGTTAGGGTTAGGGTTAGGGTTAGGGTTAGGGTTAGGGTTAGGGTTAGGGTTAGGGTTAGGGTTAGGGTTAGGGTTAGG
>NC_011673.1:1094565-1098047 GCF_000150955.2 Phaeodactylum tricornutum CCAP 1055/1 | reverse complement strand
CCTAACCCTAACCCTAACCCTAACCCTAACCCTAACCCTAACCCTAACCCTAACCCTAACCCTAACCCTAACCCTAACCCTAACCCTAACCCTAACCCTAACCCTAACCCTAACCCTAACCCTAACCCTAACCCTAACCCTAACCCTAACCCTAACCCTAACCCTAACCCTAACCCTAACCCTAACCCTAACCCTAACCCTAACCCTAACCCTAACCCTAACCCTAACCCTAACCCTAACCCTAACCCTAACCCTAACCCTAACCCTAACCCTAACCCTAACCCTAACCCTGATATCAGTAACAATTTTCAACGAAAAGAAAGAACAACGAAACAATGTAACGCAATTCAAAAGCAGCAACACGATCGTTAAAGCCTCCCGGGCCGCAGGAGCCGACACAAGCCTCCAGGCTCAGCTACCTTCCGTTTCAGGCCATAATTGCCACATATATCCGTGTTTGAGCAAATCCAGTGCTCCACTAGTGGAGATGGCTAGTTTTCTACATCATCCAATGTAACTCACCAATAGTTTGGCTAAATAAAAAGGAGTCATACACAATGACATAACTTTTCTAGCACGCTTATGGACAGCGGCCTTAGTAATATACACTATCCAGCATAGCTCACCAATAAATCCATTATGGTTTTGGTGTCATACCCAACGACAAATATCGACATTACCAGTCATATCCTATGACCTAACCATACACAATGGCTGTCTGTTGTAAGACACACTCAGTTGGGTGTGTATATAACCTAAACAACAGTCTACTTTCGCACCGTACACAACAGCAAGTTCTCGCCATTTAAGGCTAGTTCCGGCCATTCCAGCCACAGCGGCTCAATACCTGTGCGATCGTTTCGATCCGTACGGTTCCGCAACCATGGGGAAAACCCATGAATGCTGTATCAAACAAGCCACTTTCTCACCCGTTTCTCCCTACGAAAGCAAGAAACATCACCTACACATCCGTGTATGCAATGGGTCTGATAAACTGTGTAAATCTCACCGTAGTGGATACGTAGGTCCCTATTT
Source organism: Phaeodactylum tricornutum CCAP 1055/1 (assembly GCF_000150955.2). Lineage (NCBI taxonomy): Eukaryota > Bacillariophyta > Bacillariophyceae > Surirellales > Neidiaceae > Phaeodactylum > Phaeodactylum tricornutum. The sequence goes on along the minus strand of NC_011673.1, from coordinate 1,097,012 downwards.
ACAGTACATTCCATACAGGACGTGATGATACGCAACACAAGGTTAAATTATAGGGACTGTGACATACTACCTATGTCACATCACCAGATCCACTACCACTGGATTTGCTCACAGCCTCTAATTATTTTTGTTAATTTGGCAATAGGGCACGCAAAATGGTCACAACTTAGGAAAGCACCCGCGACCGCTTCAATACTTAATAAACCTTGGATTTGGCCGTATTAGAGAACTTCCTCTAAATGGAAATATATCTACACTTTTACGTTTTTTTTAATCTCGAAGCGGTTCACGGTCAGAATGAAAGCCAATAAAGGGTAAACCCAACAATAGGCCAATGTAAGATGACGCCCGCCTTCCGATTTCGATCAAAACACGATTTTGGGAAAGAAGAACAAACAAAATCACAAATTACTATAAAGTCAAAAGAAGCGGTGCCCTGTCTCAATACCATAGTGCCTTGCTTTTTCCCTCACCCGCGCCCTATTGCATTCATTATTAAATGCAGCGATCATTGCCACAGAGAGAATTGCAGGTACACACTTCACAATCGGCTTTGAAATTAGTGATTTCGCCACCAATAAAGACAATCAAGTTGCAAACGTCATTGTTGATCGACGAAAAGTTATTGTTCTGCATCTCCACCGACTGTAAAAGATTGCGAACCACATACCCACCCGGTACTTCACCTGTGAGTTGGTTGTCGTTAAGTTCGTAAACTTGCAGGCGGTCATTCCCAAGTTCGGGGTAGGTACTTGGAATGGTCCCCCGAAACGAATTGTGGTTGAGGTATAATAATGTGAGCGCATTCATGGTGTTAACGCCGTTTGACCAGTCCGCTGGCAAGGTGCCCGTCATGTCGTTGTAGCCCAGATCCAAGAGATAGAGCCTCCGCAAGTTCATATTGACCGGAATGGAACCGGTGATGCTGTTGCGATACAAACTCAAGTAACCTAATCAGTACAAACGGCGCAAGAAAAATTCGTACAAAGACATGGTGTGAGTATCGATGGGAGTGTCCACGTGTTTAGAAAAGGCTAAGACGCGTCCAAGCAATTGCACAACGCATACTCCGATATACTTCAACTTACGCAAAGGCCGCACGTTGGCATCGCCTCCCCCTAAACTGGGCGAGCCCAGTCCCTTGGGAAAGGGTCCGGAAAATTCGTTGTCTCCCAAATAGAGCGATTCCAGGGCGCTCAGTTCGGAAAAGTTCTCCGAGAGTGTTCCGGTGAACGCGTTATCGTGCAAATAAAGGAACCGCAAATCCTTGAGGGTAAAAAGTCCTTCGGGGAGCGTCCCTTCAATGTCGTTCTCGGCGAGATCTAGCGTGACGAGATCTTCCAACACGGCCACTTCGGTAGGCAGAACGCCGTTGAGGTTCATCCGAGCCCAATTGATTTGGGTGATGCGCGAAATATTGGAATCCACCACGTCCATACAGGTCACTCCAGGCCAATCGCAGGCGGGGATAAAGGCGTAATTATTCGCGACACGTGACTCGCCGTCGTGCAGGGCAAAGTCCATGACGACCACTGCGTACCGCTCCAAAATTTCCACCTGCGGCACATTGTCATACGGCAGGAGGTCGTTGTTGAGCATCCAGTTGAGTGCCTGATTCTGAAAAGTAGAGGGGTCTTCCAGAATGGCGGTGGGTGTGACGGTGGCGAGGAGGGTGGGTAAATTCACCAGTGCCGCTGTGGGTGCGGAGGTGACGGGGGCCAGCGACGGGGCTAACGTGGGGGTCGCTAACGGAACGTCCGTCGCGGTCTCCTCCGGACCGGTGGCCGTGGGGGCCGCACCCGGACTCGCCACGGGGCTGCTCGTAATGCTCTCAGAAGGACTGGCGTTGCTCCCGTCAGCGCCGGACACGCCGCGGGATGGATCGTTGCCGGAATCGTCGTCTTTGAGTAGAATAACGCTGACCGGAATGGCGACGGCGATCAGAAAGAGCAGACAACAGGAGGCGATGAGCAATCTGCGGTACGGTCGAGGTTCGGCTTGGTACGGTCCTTCCGGGGCCGCGCGGTTCTTGTGTTTCGTGTTGTCTTCCGCATCGCCCAGGCAGACGACGTGAGACTCCATGGGGCTGGAAGGAGTTTTAGGACTGACGGGCATGATGGTCAAGGCTGTTCGTTCGAAAACTTCTGTCCCGAAATGTGTCGGTGTCAAAGGAGGAGAGTGGATTGGAAGGTTGGCAGGAAGGTTCCTGTTAATGTCAAGTTCCCACTCGCGAGATAATGGGCTATTATACCAGCGGGAAAAGTCGTTCCGCTAGGGCAGTGTTGGATCGTGTAAAACGGCTCGAAAAGATTCGAACGGCACCACAGTGGGACGGTCTAACGGGTCCCTGTGAGTAGGTCCAGGAAGAGGGCTTCGCGTTCGTTGCGTTGGAAGGTGCGACGAATCTCGACTACCACTATGGAATCGTGTGGTGTGGCCGAAAACAT
>NC_011673.1:1087763-1091046 GCF_000150955.2 Phaeodactylum tricornutum CCAP 1055/1 | reverse complement strand
GAAATTGCTGGTGGCGCAGCTTTTGCTTTCGGCTTACTTGACCCTCCACCCATCCTTAGACACACCACTGTAACGATTGTGCAAATCCGACAAAGACAAAGATAGCGGGATGCACCGAACTGATCCTAATCGCCATGGAAGTTCTGCTTCGCTCGTCCTTGATAATTGACTGTGAGTTCCAACTGTGCTAATCCGTTGTGGTACATCGTGCATTCGTCAGTCCCGCCATGGAAGGAATTTTTTTGTCAGTGCAAAACAATATATCTACAACGACATCCCAAATGCTTTTACTTATGTAGCTGTCGCTTATAATCGTTTCGGTCACTATCGGGCAAGATGAATAATGACAAAATTTTCCTTAGACTGTGAAACAGTGGCTGACAGTGAGCTATGCCAAATCTATGTACTGTAAAGTGATGGGCAAAACACCGGAAGTTCTTCGTAAATAGAACATGTGCTGAAAATGCTGCACATGCACGATTATGAAAGAAAGTTGAAATGTTAACTGACCTTGTTTTGAAGGCAAACGGTAGAACCAATTACGGGACATCTCCACATTTGTGGACGTTGAAGAAAGTTGGAATTTTGACTGTGCCTATTTTGAAGGTCTCCTTACATTTAGTGGATGTTGAATCGACGGAGGTCGATTCGGTCGTTGGATTGGGTGGCAAACGAAAGCCCACACTAAATACCCTGCATCTGGTGGCAAGCCTAGTAGTTTTTCCCTAGCAGAGTGTGGGATCGGTTAACATTACTTGCTCTCCGAATACCAAGATATTGTAGCTCCAGCCTGCTGGACGTTTTCAGCTTTGCTTGTACTACATTCCTGTATCAAGTGATATACGCTAGAATTGGCACTTTGAGCATATGACCGCTACCAAAATAGCCATATGCAGTACTGACTCTGCTTCACCCACTCGGCTGCCTTGGCATCGTCCGACCATCTTTGAGCAAAATCCAATTTCCTCATTGCTATTCCAGACCAGTTTAGTGAAATAGGAAGGCTAACGCTAATCATAGTCAACGACAATTTCAAACTCTCGGCAAACTTTTTTTGATTGAAATGCTGAGCAATGCCCATGGGGACTTTGACAAGTAACTTAATTTTTCTTCTTACAGTAAACAGTCCCTTGCCGTGTCGAATGTTGCATCGTGGCATTATTGTCTCTAGATGAGACGTGACTTCGCAAAGCTCTTCTCAAATAGTGTTTGCTCCACGTAAAGATGGTGACACCGACCCTGTACGCGACATGGACAAAGTCAAACCGCTTCCGAATAAACACACTCCAGGAGCGCTTTTGTCTCGATTGCCAAGATATGTGTCCATTCATGGAATGGGGAGGCTTATAAGATTAAGCAGCCTCACGCAATCATCAACGCCATCCATCAGGTGCCCCCTTTTTCAGAAGGACTGCAGCTGAACAGCTTTTTAAGTGAGAGAAGAGGAGGAAAGGACAATCAAATTATTAGCATAATCGGAATGTTTGTCGCAGCAGAATCGACGAGATCATTTAGAATAAGAAAATCAAGGACGCTACATCTGCTTTTCGATGCGCGCTTTGTCTTTTTCGAGAGTTCGGTGATGAACTAGAGCGTAGAGAACGATTTGAATGGAAATTGCTGACAACGAGTCATGTTGAAAGCACAACGTCCATCACGTTGACGACGTAGCCGGCTTCGACGGCCCCATACAAGCTGATCAATACCATCCTGTTTGATGTTGTATGCAGCGACCAATTTGACTTGGACTCCCGAAATGTTTCCTGTGTTCTAGAAACGGCCGACCGAGCGGCGCTTTTGACATTGAGCGACGGCCTCAAAAAGGCGTGCCAATCAGCGTTCCCGGTACGAAATAAACATGGCTGGCAAAGTCCGAAACACTTGTCAGCAGCAAAACAGAAATACGTATTTGTCTCCCGGGAATGCTTTGATCAGAGCTAAATTAAGGCAATGATATATTGTATATGAATGGTAAGAAGGCGCGGAAGGGCAATACATCAGCGTCAATGTCAGGGCGGAGTAACAAATATCATCTACAATTACCCTAAAGTTTCATATTTATGCGGAGAGTGACGATAGTTCTTAAGATTGCGGAGTCGGCAGCACCATTAGATTAGATAAAACGAACGTGGGTTTTGGCAAGATATAAAATCGATGCTGGCTTAAGGCCTGGATAGTTGAAAGAGGGACTAAAGCATTAGAAAGCCATGATTGATTCAGATTCTTCAGGCTTTCTAATGCTAGGAGTATCCAGCTTTGTACTCTCGTGTGCTCTTGGTAGCAACGTACGATCGGCCACAAAACTGCTCTTACTCCGAACCGCAGACGAGAAGATTCACCATGACTACTTATTTTGAGAGGAAGACTCCCGTGTACTACTCGCCGGGCAAAGCAGTTGCACCTTCTGCCATAGGGGACGCATTTGCGCTTCCCGTTGGAGCTGAAGAACCGAAGCCAAAACGTCCTCTGTCAGCTTACAACTTCTTTTTCAAGAGAGAACGCCAGGATATTCTGAGAAATACGCCAGTCCGGCCTCAAGGAAAGCCTCGACGCTCGCATGGAAAAATTGGCTTCGCCGACTTGGCGCGTACAATTGCTGCTCGCTGGAAAGGGGCTGACCATGCAGTCAAGGATCATTTTGAAAACATGGCCAAAATGGACAAGGATCGCTATGCACGAGAATTGGAAGATTGGAAGATCAATCAAGACAACCAGAAGCTCGTAGGTGAAAAGAGTATTCCACATTCATGCTCTCCGTTCTCGCCGTACTGGGAGGAGACTCAAGGAGATGACTTCGAGCCAATCGAGTTTCAAAAGAGCACGAAGACCCCAGCAAAGTCTCGTCCGATCAGCCAGGTAGTTACTCCCACGTTTACGACCAAGCAACCCTTAGGCCTCTCCTATGCGTCTGACCTTGCCCGAAGTGATCTCGGGTTCGGTGACTACAATGGAACAGAGCAATGGGCTTATAGCGACCGGGTTTCAACGGTACGTCCCGAAAAGCTTCGAAACATCGAAATCGATGAAGTTGATTTTGTCAATTCGTGCTCCCTTCCGCGCATGGGCTATAAGAACCCACGCGAAACCATGCTTCGATACACAAATTTTTATGATCGACGCCGTCCCAGATTTTCTGCAGTCTTTCAGGAGGAAGGAGACCGATGGGAGGATGAGCGCGCTCGTTATCTTTCGTTTCATCATTGATGTAAACAGAACAAAAGTGATGAATACATAGTACACACACGAAACTCGAAGTCATTGCGGATGACCTAAATAGTAAAAG
>NC_011673.1:1070562-1076691 GCF_000150955.2 Phaeodactylum tricornutum CCAP 1055/1 | reverse complement strand
CAGGTCTTGAGTTGGGCTGGATAGCCGGATCGCCCCCGAATCGGGGTTAGGTCTTCCACTATATTTCAGGTCCTTCGCTGTAACTAAGCGGACTTCTTTATTTGACCCTACACCAGTGGACGTTGCCAGCACTGGTTCACTCCCTTCTACCACCTCGGTGGCAGTGTTACTGCTGTGCGTGATATCGCTCCGTGCCAGTAACTATCGGAGGGTTGATTAGTCCCCCCCGTACTCTTATTAACCGGTGAGTATACCCGTCCGAACCGGAGTCAGGATTGGTCTTTCAAGCCTGTTGGTATCGAATACCTCACTTGACCAGAGAACCCGTAGTCACGAAACAACCCACTGGCAAATCCAGAAGAAAACCTAGACGATTTCCAGTGCCGGTTATTCCGAGGAAGTAGGGAGGCCAAGACGACTTACTGACAAACCCTGAAGTACTAATGGGTTTTCAATACCAATGGTCAGGAGGGTGGTGGTGGCAGCTTGACAAAGGTGCGAAGCACAAGCCGATAAATGTCCCCGTAGACACCTCTGACACTTTATGCAACAACAAGCAATGTAAGCAGTGTTGTCAAACAAGGTACGGTTGGTACCAAGCTCAACACTTCCTTGAGGCGGACTCAAGGTGGGTTTACCAAATTCTGTGCGACGAGCAGCAGTGATTTGACGAGAAACCAAGACTGCTAATCTGTTACGGTATACACCAGTGTGCACCGTTCGGACAGAAGCGCTGTTAGGGACAGAGCTTGGTAAACAGAGAGGGCGTTATGACAAACGACCGGCGATACACCTAAGGGGCTTAGGGACTGTAAAACTCTACTCGTTGGCGACGCTCCCCTCGGGTTAGGCAGCGGATACGAGGACCTGTGCGTAAACTAGCAGTACGGATCAAAGAACTTATAAAACAATGATTGAAGAATTAGTGCTATAAACTAGTTCTCGTTGCTTCTCCGATTTGCCAACAAAACAACAAAACTGAGAAACAAACTCAACCGTACACAAATATCTTTCTTCGGTCATAGTATTCCTATACCATGACCCGCGCTCACATATACTTATAGTGACACCGAGAATACCTTCCATAACATGCATGCCGTGGAAAATGGAGCGCATCCATTTACATCCGTTAAGCAGGCAATAAGTATTATCTGTCCCACTCCGTTGCCACCGTCAGAACACGACACGTTCTGTCGCGTTCTCTCCAACGCTCGATACATCATTGTATCTAGGGACTCCATACAATAAGACCGAACTAACTCCCATACGACTCACTTCATTCTCAAGAACACTCCAACTGCCGTTCACCGTGTTGACATCCAACTGACGGACATCATTAGAAGACATGTCGCATGGTACTATACCGTGACAGACATCTAGAGGTTCACAGGTAGAATCCCTAGTTTCCTGTTGAACAAACCCATTGTATCTAGGACCTTTGTAGATTCCTAACATGGGTGGAGATGCCTTGAAACACCATTCTCGGTCCCTCTTGTGCCACTTTTCATCTAGATTGGTTTCGTGTTTGTCTAGATTTTCGATAGAAACAAGGTTTTCATCATACTTGGCATCACTTTCGGTACAGGCAAAGCTTTCATCACACTTGCAATCACTGATATCCACCGAAAATTGCATGTTGCATGGTTTATCACAACCCAGAAATTTTCGTACAGTGCATCCATAGGATTGCTCCCCATCATCATGACTATCAGTTGAAAAAGGTTGCCATTCACAAACTTGCTCCCCATTATTCTGACTTTTGGTAAAAGCTTGTTGTTCACGAAATTGCTCCCCATCATCCTGACTATTGGTTGGCGAAGTTTCTCCAATGAGGTTGTCAGGAGTGGAATCAGGTAAACCCTTTAAGACACAGGAATTTTTGCTTTCGATTCTATGCGACTCGGCGAAGTTGATGGGCTTAGAACAACCCTCCCCATCCTGTGGTGTAAGGCCCTTCCTGGTGAAACCAAGGATAGAAGCTGATGGCATAAGGGATGCAGTTGAGGCTTTCTTGATTGCAGATCGTCGGTAACGAGTAAAATCCGCTTTGGTCAATGCAGCAAGTTCCGAATTCTCCAAAAAACTCCCCTTTTCCCATTCAAGCAATACTTGCCAGTCAAAGAAAGCCTGCAGAAGCCAACAGTGTCCAAGCTTCATGGGCATCCGTTGTGGAAGTGAGTTGCCTTTGTCAGCAGGTGTGGGTGAAAAGGTGAGGGCATCAATGCCATCTTCAAGAAAACTGAAAAAATCCTCCATAGATTCAATGCTCTGCTGCAAAAAACATAAACGGATTGGGTGATCTTGGGAGAGCACAAACACATTGTCCAGAATGTGCATGAGGACCGTCTTGCTAGGAACAGGTGGCATGCTAGAGCAAGCATGAACTTTGTTGGTGTCATCGGGAAGTATCTCTTCCAATGTTGATTGTCGGTACTGAGCGAAATCCTGGTCGGTCAATGTAACAAGCTCCAGATACTTCAAGCTGCTTCCCTTTTGATGCCAAAGAGATGCCTGCCAATGCAGGAAGTGTCGAAGAATCTGACGGTGTGCAAGGGACAAAAGGGACCATTGAGGGTTCTTGTTGAATCTAAGAGTAGCAGTGCGAAAATATCCAAAGGTACTGAGATCATCTTCAAATATGCCAAAGAGGTCCTCCATAGATTCAAAACCTTGTTGCATAAGAAATAGTCGAATCGGATGCTCCTGGGAGAGCAAGAACACATTGTCTAAGAAGTGCGCGTAGACATCCTCACTGGTCAACACCATGATGGGCTAGGTAGCCAGAGCAATATGAGAATGCTTGAGGTTCTCAAACCATTAAACAGCGTTTGTGTTTGGGTCCTTTGCTGTTTTGTTATTGCGGACTTCGTTAAATGACCCCACACCAGTGAACAAAGCTAGCACTGGTACAATCAATTCTACCTCCGTAGGTAGTGTCTGTTACGCTCGCACGCGTACGCAAACTGTCGAGGGTTTGATTGGCCCCCTGTACTATTTTACGCCGGGTAGTAAGCCCGTCCCAACCAGAATCAGGGTTGGAGTCTTTTGGGCCTATTGGTATTTCTACCTCACCCAACCAGAGCAACCCGTAATCACGGAACGACTTGCCAACAAACCCTGAAGACTCCAAGGGGTTTTCGGCACCAGCAATTCCGAGGAAGTAGGGAGGCAACGAAAACTTACTTACGAAAACCTGGAGCTGAGCCAACGTTAGGGTTACAAGTGGGTTCTCAGTACAAGTTTACGTGAGGGGATGGGGATGCGGCTTCCAAACGATGTGTCGCACAAGCCAATAAATACCACCTTAAGTGATACCTCTGGCACTTATACACCACAAAAGAATGTCAGCGGTTTGTTACCAAAAATGTACACCTCGTACAAATTTGGAAACAATCTTAAGTAAAACTCAAGAAAAATGTTTACCACAAAAACACTGTGCAGTTGGCAGCAGTGGTTTGACGGGCTGTCAAGACTGTTAATCTCTCACATAGTACAACCAATGTACGTACGTAGGATAGTAACGCTGTTTGACAGTGCATGGTAAACACAGGTTGGGCATTATGACGAATGTTACGGTATGCCTCCTTGCGACATGTCTCATGGACATGATTCGCCTAACATGGATGTCGCAAGTGTGAATCAAAACTATGCACATGGAGTTAAGGAGGTGCGCACAGAAATATTGTCAGCCTTATTTCGTGGCCACGTGGACTCACAATAAAGGGTGCATTTGTACGATTGCTATGTTTCCGGAGGCGCATGTGTTTAGTCCTTACTTGTCAGTTTACAAGACCAAGGTACAGTGAAATACAATCGAAACATAGGAGATACAATTGCGGGGACAAAAGAGGTACCACAAACCACATGGTGGGATTGAACAAGATCCTATACTCACCATAGGTATCGTGCAAGGAACTTATAGTTCCGAAAGTATATATACATGTGAAAGAAAGGTTGCCTGTTGAGATTATGGCAGCTGTGGAAGATCAAAGATTCGATGGCATTTTTGTGGGATTGTTCACTGGACTGAACAACAGATTGACTAGTTTGTAGAAGGTAATCACCCACTCATTGTTTTATAAGTTCATTGATCCAAATTGCATTCTACGCATAGGTCCTTGTATCCGCTGTCTAACCCATGGGGAGCGTTGTCAACAAGTTGAGTTTTACAGTCCCTAAGTCTCTTAGGTGTATTGCAGGTTGTTTGTCTCAATGCCCACCTTTGTTTACCACTCACTGTCCTAACAGCAATCTGTCCTACGGTTGTGCTTTGGTAGTACTCCTTAACAGCATGGCTTTCTGAAAGTCCACAGTTTTGACAATGCTATGCCTCGTTTTGTTTACAAAACATTCTTGGAATGTGGGATCAATATGTGTTATTACAAGTGATTGTACCTTCACAATGTCTCCTGTTTTCAAACATATCCTGTTGCTGGCAGTTAGTCACAATGTAAACAATGAAATAGTTCTACTTGCATATGCTATCTGTGATGTTGAGAATGAAAGAAACTGGACATGGTTTGGTGAACAGTTAGCAAAGGACTTTGAAGGTGCTAAAGCAGTTGTGGCAGATTTTGACAAAGGAATTCAAAGCCATGCCTTCCAATCAATAGTGTCTAGTATGTTGGTGTAATTTGGGCGCTACATATGGCATATGGTTGGCAATGTACAAGATCATGGTGTGAAGCAAAAGACTCCAGATGCTGTTTATTCTACTGTCTTTACTTTAGCAAAATGTTGGACAAGGGATGCATACAAAAAAGCACTGCAAAAACTTGAGCTAATGGATGAAGAAGTTGCAAATTGCTTTGACAAATGGAAGGAACATTTTGCTGCTTATTTGTTCCTACAAGCTGAACAACCGTGGTACAGAAAGCAGTTAAACAATGCAGTGGAGCAGATGAACAGCACAATTGAGGATCTTTGATGCCAGCCAATCCTCAATCTAATTGTTGGTGTGTCCAGATGGGCATTTTGCGAAAATCAAGAGCATAGTGAGCTGGCAAAGAAATGGATTGAAGAGGGTTCTCTTTTGACAAAGTTTGCAACATCCCATTACAATTTGTGCGTGGATGCTGCCATCAATAGATGGGAAAGGCACGGTGACTGTCTCCCACTCCATCTTCTCAAAAGTCACTTTCACATAGTGCTTTTTCTATGATAAAGTATAGCCACGCAATACTGCAATTTGCCACTAAGGTGAGCAATTGTCATAGCTATTGTTGTTGGAACATTCAACTAGCATAGTGCCTAGCTCTGAATATTGGCTATGTTTGCCAGCCTTATTACTGTCCCAGTCGTTGTCTGTACGACGCTGCGGATAGAGGCAATGTTTTTCGGGTCATTACCAAAATGTCATTTGCGAAGGCAGTGCGAAGTGACACGTGTGTGCATCTAAGGATGCAGCAGTTGTGACACGCAAGATGACATGTCTCGCCAACCAAGAAATCATCTTTACATAAGCGATTTTCTCTATTATGGTCGTCCCTTGAGAGGTAAAGAAAATACCTTCTCCACGTCTACAAACTGGGATTGAATCGAAGCAGATAAGTCTGCACACAATCAAAGGGTCTCATGTTCATCTGCATTGATCTGCATTCATTTGCATTCATATGCATTCATTTGCATTCATTTGCAGTCATCTGGATTCTGCGGGATCAACGCATAGAAGACAGTACAGAGGCTAGGGTCTCCTTGAATACAATTGACCAGAACATTACTATCCCAGTGATGTGACTATCCGTGGAGAGTAGTACTGATTCTACTGAGACTCCTAAGGGAGCTCCAAGGGATTTGTTTGCACTCGAAAAGATTACATCCATATTTGTCTCTACTCACAATTCTAAATTCAGTCGAGGTCAAACCGATTGAGTTACCAATTAATTACAATACAATCGGGGCCTTACAAGGCTTTCCCCTTTATTCATCTTACTCTCTCTTTGTATCAACAATACATTGCGTGAGTATTGAAGAATCCGTTATCTACATTTGAGGATAATTGCAATGTTCATGGACTAGGCGCTAGATTATACAAACAGACTGTTTGATGCTGAATATCTCCACTCAAGATGTACTGCAAAGATCAAAGACCTCAGTGAAATAAGCCAAGAAACCACTATACATGCACCT